>NC_136879.1:17425077-17427577 GCF_949152265.1 Phoxinus phoxinus
TGTCCATCTCCGCCTCCAAAAATAGAGTTCGAACGACGTGATACGGCATAAAGCACGCCAGGAAAATCAGCAGAACGATGATCACGAGAGAACAGGACTTCTTGTGATTGAACTGAGACCTTTGATTCCGCCTGGTCTTCTTGAGCTTCAGCAAATAAAAGGCCGCAAAAATGTAACAGACCGAGATGACCGCGAAGGGTATGACGAAGCCTAAAAACAAGACGCCTCGATTTAACGCGATAATGGTGCCCAACTGGGACGGGTTCAGTTCCAGGCATTTGATCCGTCCATACTCCAAAGAAGTCCCGGCTCCCAGGAGTGGGATGGACATCAGGGACACGATCAGCCAGATGACGATGCATATCGTCCAGGCTCTCCGAGAGGTTTGCCAGCGCACGTATGCGAACGGCTTCACGATGGCCACGAAGCGAACCATGCTCAGGACCGCGAGGAGGTAGACGCTGCCGTACATGTTGATGTAGAAGACGTAGGACATGATCCGACAGGTGACGTCTCCGAAGGCCCAGTGGGAGTCCATGAGATAGTAGGCGGCTCGGAAGGGCAACGAACACACCATCATCAGATCGGACAGAAGGAGATTGAGCATTAGGATGTTGACTGGAGAAAACGACGCTTTCCTTCTCAACGAAGAGGAAATGAAGAAGAACAGGGATATGAGGTTGCAAACAAGCCCAAGGGAAAACATGAACAGATAAGCAATTGGGTAGACGGTGTGCTTGAAGTCACTGATGGAGCAGTTATTCGATGTGGCATTCTGATCCCCCATGCTTGGGTCGGGACTCCTGTGAACAGGACATACAGTAAATCAAAGAGATCAATTTAAAGAATGATATGGCATTTGAATCATTTTCAAACTAGACAGCCTAATGGGTGTTTGTTCAATGTCAGGCTCCATATTTCCAAGGCTTTGATTAAAACTGACAGATTTGTAACTTTATTTTGCAATCTTTTCACAATGCCTTTATTGTTGACCGTTTTTCGTCAATCGCTTTAGCTCAATTCTTCTAAATATATATTTTTGTGTTCAACAGTATAGAAAGAAACTCATACAGGTTTGAAACAACATGAGGGTGAGTAAGTTTTTGGGTGAACTAAGGCTGTGTGTCCACCAAAGCTTTTTTTTCACGTGGCTGGCGTATTTTTTCAATTGTTTTCAATGGGAGCGCCGCGTTTTTAAAACGCCATGAGCATAAAGCCTGTTTTATGCTTCTGCGTCGAATCGACGGCGTACCCCCGCAGACCCTTCTGCGTCGACACGAACCCCTCTCCACCCCCTCCGCCGTAGCGCGACGTGCACCTCCAAAAAATTGTAACTACGCGTCGAGGCGACGCAGACCACAAGGTCAGATTATACACCCCTAGCGTTCTGGCGGTGAAATGCACCGCGATGCAACACAACCCGACGCAGAACCATAAAACGGCCACGACGGCGTAGGAGTGACGGCATAGCTACGGCGTGGAGTTGACGCAGAACCATAAAACGGCCACGACGGCGTAGGAGTGACGGCGTAGCTACGGCGTGGAGTTGACGCAGAAGCATAAAACAGGCTTAACGAGGCGCTGAGCGTTTGTGTTCAGGCGCCGGGCCTAACCCCTGAACATAGTGTTTACAGGCCATGAATATGCAAATTAGCCCCGCCTCCACTCAATCACACTAGCTCAGAGATTCCACTTGGTCAACGGTAGTAAATGCTAAACATGGACATATTGGTTCAATGCAGCCATATATGATTGAACCTGAAACTGTTTCAGAAGTAGAAGGAAGAGTGAATTATACATGGCTTGTCCACAAGTCGGTATACTGTATCTGAATGTGTTTTATGTATTGTCGGACACATAACGGGATTTGATATAATTAGCCTTTTGCTTGACTAAGTTATCAAAAAACGAATAATGTCTTGCTAATGTTACAAAACCATGTTCCCGTTCAACATCTCAGAGTCAGACAGCTGACTTCTAAAAATCAGCATCTTTAGCAACGCTTTGAACATCATAGGTCAGGGGGTGTCCTGCTCCTGAAGGGCCACTGTCCTGCAGACTTTCTCCAACCCTAAACACACATGATCACAAGCCAATCAAGCTCTTCAGACTCACTGGCTGTTTTCGAAATCGCCTCCTAAAACCTTAAATAGGGGGACAGCCATTTAAGGGGACAGCCATTTGGTGTCCGAAATCATAGTGGACGTTATAGTGCACTCATTCAATCTCATAATGCACTGTACAAGCGATGTACGCTCAACATGGGTGACTTGAAGCAACGCTTAAAATGCCTTTTAAATTGATTATTAAATTATTTAATTAAGGTTTATACATGCTAGTTTTCATAACAGTGTTCAAGAGAAATCCTTTCATGGCTATTGGAGCTGCCAGTTTGCTAAGTTTTCAAATAATTATTAAACAGCAACCACAAACTATGCAAAAGCGGCAGCACTTCCGACGCACTCAGTGTCTGAATTCACTCACTCGTTTTTCCTTCTCT
>NC_136879.1:17432577-17467577 GCF_949152265.1 Phoxinus phoxinus
TTAAATCCAGTCTCGAACAACATTGAGCTGTGCCAAGCCGATCAAGCCATTCGTCAACCCGTGGCATTGGATATGCTTCAAATTTTGACACAGCATTCACCTTGCGATAATCCACGCAGAATCCTGGAGGCTGATGCATACCTGGAGAAGAGAATGACCAGGGTGGTGCTGGCAGGATGGGAAGCCTGCAGGGCGGCACTATTTGCATGGGCCACCAGGATGGTGCCGGTAGCTTAGGGAGCCAGGGAGGCGCTGGCAGTTCAGCGGGTCAGGGAGGCGCCGGCAGTTCAGTGGGTCAGGGAGGCGCCGGCAGTTCAGTGGGTCAGGGAAGCGCCAGCAGTTCAGCGGGTCAGGGTTGCGGCGGCAGTTCAGCGGGTCAGGGAGACGCCGGCAGTTCAGCGGGTCAGGGAGACGCCGGCAGTTCAGCGGGTCAGGCAGGCGCCAGCAGTTCAGCGGGTCAGGGTTGCGGCGGCAGTTCAGCGGGTCAGGGAGGCGCCGGCAGTTCAGTGGGTCAGGGAGGCGCCGGCAGTTCAGTGGGTCAGGGAGGCGCCAGCAGTTCAGCGGGTCAGGGTTGCGGCGGCAGTTCAGCGGGTCAGGGAGGCGCCGGCAGTTCAGCGGGTCAGGGAGACGCCGGTAGTTCAGCGGGTCAGGGAGACGCCGGTAGTTCAGCGGGTCAGGGAGACGCCGGTAGTTCAGCGGGTCAGGGTTGCGGCGGCAGTTCAGCGGGTCAGGGTTGCAGCGGCAGTTCAGCGGGTCATGGAGACGCCGGCAGTTCAGGGGGTCAGGGAGACGCCGGTAGTTCAGCGGGTCAGGGAGACGCCGGTAGTTCAGCGGGTCAGGGAGACGCCGGTAGTTCAGCGGGTCAGGGAGACGCCGGCAGTTCAGGGGGTCAGGGAGACGCCGGTAGTTCAGCGGGTCAGGGAGACGCCGGTAGTTCAGCGGGTCAGGGAGACGCCGGTAGTTCAGCGGGTCAGGGAGACGCCGGCAGTTCAGCGGGTCAGGGTTGCGGCGGCAGTTCAGCGGGTCAGGGAGACGCCGGCAGTTCAGGGGGTCAGGGAGACGCCGGCAGTTCAGCGGGTCAGGGAGACGCCGGTAGTTCAGCGGGTCAGGGAGACGCCGGTAGTTCAGCGGGTCAGGGAGACGCCGGCAGTTCAGCGGGTCAGGGAGACGCCGGCAGTTCAGTGGGTCAGGGTTGCGGCGGCAGTTCATTGGGTCAGGGTTGTGACGGCAGTTCAGTGGGTCAGGGTTGCGGCGGCAGTTCAGCGGGTCAGGGAGACGCCGGCAGTTCAGTGGGTCAGGGAGACGCCGGCAGTTCAGTGGGTCAGGGTTGCAGCGGCAGTTCAGCGGGTCAGGGTTGCGGCGGCAGTTCAGTGGGTCAGGGTTGTGACGGCAGTTCAGTGGGTCAGGGTTGCGGCGGCAGTTCAGCGGGTCAGGGAGACGCCGGCAGTTCAGTGGGTCAGGGTTGCGGCGGCAGTTCAGTGGGTCAGGGTTGCGGCGGCAGTTCAGTGGGTCAGGGTTGCGGCGGCAGTTCAGTGGGTCAGGGTTGCGGCGGCAGTTCAGTGGGTCAGGGTTGCGGCGGCAGTTCAGTGGGTCAGGGTTGCGGCGGCAGTTCAGTGGGTCAGGGTTGTGGCAGCAGTTCAGCGGGTCAGGGTTGCGGCAGCAGTTCAGCGGGTCAGGGAGACGCCAGCAGTTCAGCGGGTCAGGAAAACATTTCTGGGAGCAGACTCTGGAGCGGGCTCAGGGGCTGGAGCCAATGTGTGTGTGTGTGGCCCAGAAACACATGCCAGCAGCAACGCACAGAGAAAGAACCACCTTTTCAATCTCACCAGGGCAGACACAAAGAGCAGACTCTAGAATTTCGCTCACTGGAGACGGACTCGGGAATTAAACTTTCTGGAGCGGATTCTGGGATTTCACTCTCTGGAACGAACTCAGGAATTTCAGACTCAGGAACACTCAGGTTCTCAAATTTCACTTGTTTTGTTTTTTAACTGTATTGTTTTTGGAACATTTACTTTTCTCAAGTGCAATTAGTTTTACCTAATTACATTTTTTTTTTTAAATAAAAAAAACTGTCCTTTTTAGATTTTACAATATTATATGGACTTGCAAAGCACAATTTTGCATTGGTGTTTCGAAGTTTGATGGTCAGGTTGTTGTAATCCAAAGAGGTTTTTGTTTTTTCATGATTTAGCTAAGCAATAGAGTAAAACAACAACAACATTTAGACCTTTTGTGAGCTCTGAACAAAAGACATATCATATCCTTTTGTGATATCCTTTTGTGACAAGTCAGTATGACTTATCTAATCGACGGGTCCATGGTAACTTCTCTACGGATGCTAAATTTATTGATATACCATATTCATATTTTGATGGCCATTATGAATGTTACTAATCTCAAAAACAATTAGTGTTTTAAATAAACATTATAAAATGTTAATATTGTAAATGCCTCATGATTAACTATGTTCTTACCAGGGAGGCTTTTCTCTTGTTGTTATTTTTGCTAGGTCACTTCAACCTTTTTAATGTTTTAAAAAGTGTTATTTTGTTTAAATTTATAAGTTTAGCCTAATATCCTAATGTTTTTTACCTTCACTCAAGTTTATTTTTGGCTAGATTGGACTCGTTATCTATACTTTTACTTAAGTATAATTTTTGAGTAGTTTTTACACCCATACCCGTGCCATTTTACTGTAGTTGCCATAGTAATTTGTTTGTTACGGAAGTTTGGCTCAAATCCAGATTACAATCCACCTTTAAGACACACACACACACACACACACACACACACACACACTGCTAGCAGAGAAGAAGACTGCACACATCCACAGCTATGCTGTCCTAGCCATGCAAAACTGACCGCTTCTCCACGTCTACATCACCCATTGACACCAGGAATGAAGACTTTGGAGTGTATATTAACACAAGGTAAACATTTAGAGAGTTTTAATGTTAAAACCTCGCGGTGAGTTGGATTGACACTTCTCTATGACGTCAATCTACCTATCTATCTCTCCAGCCGGCTAAAATCAGCTAGCATCTTAACCCATTCAAACACCTCTAAATATGTTATAACAACTGCTATTCAGCTGCAGACAGTGCATTTAACATCTAAGCTTGAGGCTTAAACCGGATTATGGATTGTTTTTTTTAACTCTGTAAACAGAGGAGGTGTTATAAATATGTTAGCTTGTTAGCTAACAGCCGAGAAACAACACGCGCGTTTGTTTACATAAACATTCATATACTTTACTTTTTTTAATCCTGACTAGGTGTTTGATAACAACTAGTGTACAAGTTGCTGTTTGATAATATCTAATTTGTTCAGCAATGTCTTTAAAAAAAATCTTTGTCAGGTAAAATAACCTGTCTCAGAGCTAAGTCACTTTAGTAGAATGTTACATTTAACTATGTTGCATTATTATTTAATTTCAAATGCAAAGATTTAACTTTAGTTCATATTCATGGGTTTCCCCTTACAATGAAGTGCTTTTGTGGGGCCATGCTACTTATTTTCAGGCACACCATGAGAAACACAGTAGTAAACACCTATTGGTTCATTGTGTGTCTGTCTTTCTTACCATGAAAATGACATGCTACTCTCCACTGGATCTTAAAGCAGGGCTTTTCATTCTTTAGATGGCCATCATGGACCCCCAAAATATCATTTGCGTCCGAGGGGCCCTCATCCTAAAATTTTTAAAAAGACATACATTTTCATGTATAAAGACCCAATTAATACTGTGAAAAATGTATATTATGTGTAAATAAATTATTCACTGCAGTACTGCACTGTTAGATGTAAGTTGGATATGTTTTATTCAATTAATATATTTATTATAAATAATACATTTTAATCAAATGTATTCATTTAATATTTATTTTAATTTGTTATAATCATTTATTATTTCAATTTTAGTCATGTATTGTTTATTTATTTTAGTTAAGTTTATTTTAGAGTAAGTTTAATCTTTTGTTTTTACATGGTTGCACTGCTTTTCTTATTTGTATTTATTTACATTTTAATTATTTATTTATTTGTTTTAATCAAAGTTTTTATTTATTTTTTGTTTAAATCAAATTGTATTTAAATTTATTTATTTTAATCAAATTGACTATTTATTGTATAATCAAGTTTTATTTAGGCCTATTTATTTATTTTAATATTTTTTACTTGTTTATTTTAATAATGCTTTATTGATTTTAATCTAATACAATTTAGTTTCTTTTATTAAATTGTGTGTTTATTAAAATGTTTAAATTGTAATATTTTTTTTAGTTAGATTTAAAACAAAATTGTATTATTATTTATCTTATTTTTTATTTTTATATCTACTACACCTCATCATTGATGAGGTTCCCTAAACTTTTTAAAATATATTTTTATATTTAAAAAATAAATGATACACTTATTTTCCATAAACTTTTCCATGGACCCTCTTGAGTGTAAAATAATACCATGACTCCTCTATGTGCTTAAATATAAAAATAGTGTTTATTTATATTTAGGCTGCATGTATTGATATTCAACACATGAGTCAAAAATGCTCCAAACATTCCTAAAAATGCAGTCTAGTCAGGCAGGCGACTGTTTGTTTGCGATGCATCTGATGCCTTCTTTGACGTGAGTGTATGTGTTGTACCACAGAGTAGTATGCTGGACGTGGGAAAGTGGCCGGTGTTCGCCCTCCTGCCCCCCGAGGAGCTGCGGCTCGTCCGTCAAGCCTGTGTGTTCGGCAGCGCAGCCAATGAGGCCATCTACGTTACCGTCAATGATGAGGTGCAGTAATGCTGAAAGCCTGTAATGGACAGAGCGAGCATTAACGAGGACAGATCCTCGCTGTTCATTAGGTTGGGTGGAGCTCGTGCTCCCTCCCTCACACACACACACACACACACACACACACACACACACACACACACACACACACACACACACAGAGGATGTGGATTTTTTTGAAGGGGCACTTGAAAGAAAATTTTACTTGCGCGACCGGACTGATTACAAGAATAACTCAGGAATCACCAAAACGTGAGATTGAATCTGTTTTTATTACATTTCGTGTAAGTGGCGATCGATAGCGCATAATAATATATAATGTACTGACGGGTTACATTAGTTAACATATTGCGGTAAATATTCAAAATGTGGATGAATGTTTTTATATTTATACCATATGTTACAGACACTACAGGTGAATAGGGTAACATTTTAAAATGATAGATCTCACCATGAAACTTCCTCAGTTGATTACTTACACAAGTATATAAAAAAAATGTATTACAAGTTTTTTTAATTTGTATGTTTGATTATGCAAATTAGGCATTATCTCATTAAATATGCGCACTTTTGCATATATTTTCAGGGGATAGATCTGAACATATGATAAAGCCAGGTTCAAAATTATTTTTTCATTTTGATTACACACAAGATGAAAGATGTTCAGAGGGATTTCAGGATATATGCTTTCATTACCTAGGAAATCTAAATATACTGTCCATAGCCTTAAAAAATCGATTTTCGCCATATTTATTTTATTAAAATGTCACATAAATCAGGCCAGGAATTATTTATTAACAAATCCCTCTGAACTTATCTTCAGAATACTGCTAAGTGTATAACTGGAAAGTTTGGTGTACAGGTGCTACATAGGCTGAGATGTTTATACTGGAGGATGACAAAAAACTAATTTTGAGAAAAAGGCATTTAAAGATTTGTAATGTACAAATTTATACTTTTTTAGTGGAAACAACTATTTACTGACACAATATCTTATCAAATCATTAGCAACAACAATACAAACCACCTAAATCACATCAAAACTTATAAACAGCATTTATGGCCTTCAACTGAGCAGAAAAACAGTCAAAAACACACATCTAAATGTCAGAGCGCGTCACGTGATTCATCTGAACGAATCAGGTTGTCAGAAATTGACATCAGTCAATGAGATTTCGCTTTTAGAGTTAAATGCCCATTGTACTTTCACGATTGGTTGCTGATAAAAAGGAAATGACCATATTTGGATCCGACAGCATTGTACAGAAGAGAGAGCGCTTTCCAACAGTGTATGTGATGACAGGGTGCAGACAGCGATCACGGAGCGATTTATAACGCCAACTTTTGATGATTTTTAGTTTGGACTTTTTTCACCACAGGTCTGAAAGAAGACATGTTATTGAAGACAAATAGCCCAAAATCTCAAAATTGACCAGTGAAAAACAACAACAATGTTTTTGCCTGCCGTGTCTCGCCTTAAGCAACATCCCACGACCAAGAGGGGGGTTTTCCTGAATACCATCACGATTGAAAATGCGACACTGATTTCACACGACAATTCAATAAACAAGTTAATGTTAAGTCACTTACATTTTAGACGCAATATTGTCTGTTTTTGTTCTGTTTTAGCAGCGAAACAAAGATCACAGGAGAATCATATGACGGATGACCTACCAATCGTTCATTTACATATACTTTATTTTTCTAGTGTTTTATTTACAGTTTTAGACCGTATATATTGAATTTTATTGAGTCGAAGATTCAACGACCCATTCATAAACAACCGTGGCTGCGTCCGAAATCGCATACTTCCCTACTGTATGTAGCCGGACAAAATAAGTATGTCTGAATTTACTGTACTCGTAAAAGAGCAAAAGTATAGTACCCGGATGACCTACATCTAGTGTTTTATTTACAGTTTTAGACCGTATATATTGAATTTTATTGTCCGTATTCCGTAACATAATTCATTTTTGAACTGGTGCATTTAAGTGTGTCAGGGTGAGTTGAAATCTAGTCCACAGCAGACAAAACAGTTTTGTCGAGCCCTGCACAGATACACCGATAGGAAAGAGACAAAGCCAGAGTGATCTTGGGCTGCCGATAAGCAGATAGAGTGAGGCTATATTTAGGCCTGTAATGCTAACACAAGCCTTGTTTGCTTCCTGAGAGGAGCTTTGGTGGACGTCCTGAGCCTGGACACTTCCTTTTTTTAGCCGGTTTCCTTTTAGATAGATATTTGAATAGTAAACAACACAAAACATGGAGAAGACTTAACCATTTACCTTTACAACGAAGGTTTTGTCATCAAAACATGTCTTGAGAAAGTTTCAACGCATTAGCAGGGATCAAGTGCTAAAGTGACAACACAGTTTGCTGTGTAAACAGGAGTGTAACTGTTAGTTACGCTAGGAGGAGCGATCAGAGCCGTGACTATCCGCAAACCCTCTTTTGGTGTTGAAAAACGAATGTTTGGAAGACACTAAGTGACAAACTAGCGCTGAAAAAGCGCGGACACAGTTATTTTTTATGGCTGACCATATTGCATACGCATTAGGTACGAGAGGCTGTGCTTTATCCACTGATCTATATAATAACATTATATCATTATTGTATAATTAATTGTCATTATATAGATCAGTGGCTGTATCGTGAATAAGTCGAAGCGGAGCGTGCCTGCAACCCAGGGGGGCAGTGTTTCGGAAGACACTGAAGCTTCCCTGGGCGCCGCCATTGGCTAGCGGACCCCCACCTGCTGTTAGCACTCCATTGACTCCCATTCATTTTGGCGTCACTTTGACTGCGAATAACTTTACATCTGAGGCGTTTAAAGACACCGTTTGTCCATTGTTTATTTCTAAAGAAACACGAAAATGTATAAAATGCTCCATTACCTTGTACCTTACGTTATGGCCCCGTAGAAGCAGTTTTTGTAAAAATAGGCTAACGATTGCGTCATAACCGCGCGACTCTGTCGCACAAGTCGAGAAATTACCGTATGGACAGGCAGAGAAGCTCGCAAGCAATCGGGAGGACGTGGAGGCATAAAGTCAAGGGAGAAGCCCATAGAGAGAGATAAAGTTGCTCCTGCTGCTAGCTCATGGACAGCTAATGCTCACGCTCTCCGACTCGTGTGAGATTCGTAAGGGAATGATTCAGATTTCTCTCGGCACAGCTACTAGAAGACCTACAGGTTGCTCACGTCTCATCTACGTCGTCAAGCTCAGTTTGAGCCTGCGCAGTTCGCCTGCCGATCAGGAAGTGAGTGCTTCAAATTGACTTCACTTCTCTCCGTTGAAACCTATGGGGTCGCTGTGTCCAGTTTATATACTGTCTATGCTGCAACCCCTTCAGCCGTGACTTATTCCAAGATGGCGCCAGTGTGTGTGGCAGGCCGTCTGGTGTCTCTAGCCTTAATTGTGTTTGTGTTGTTTTTACTAACTGTTTTTTAACAATGTGGACTCTCTACTGGTGTATGATCGCCAGATACTGCTGAACATTAGATCAAATATGGAAAATATGATAATTTATAATTCTGGTGGATCGAAAACCTTACATCACCAGCATGAGGTACCTGCATATCTCTGCCGAACGCCGTTCTCTGCTCGGAAGAAAAAGCGACTTAAACGTCGGGGAAAACGTGGCGGCCTGCTGATAAAAATTAAATCCCGTCTGGCAGTTTCCCGCAATCTCCGTAGAACATTAGCGGAGTATCAGATAGCTGACTGCAACTATATTTCCATGCGTTCTTTGGATCCTGTTTACACCTGGCTGGTACCGGTGGTCGATGCCGACAAGGAGTCCAGGGCTCCTCGTTCCGTGTCCCCCCGCTTTCGGAGAGGTGGAGTCAACACATCGTGTCTACGGGTGTTGGACCGTGAGCCCCGGACAGCAAAAAACCCTGTTCCGGCCAGGATTGCCCTGGTAAATGCCAAACAAAACTTTTATCTTAAAATGATTTTTATACCTCAAATAACCTGGATCTACTGTGCGTGACTGAAACTTGGATGAACGAGGGTGAGTTAAGCCCCTTTTCAGAGATTTTACCCTTAAACTGTGACTTTTTTAACTCTCCACGACTTAAAGGACGGGGTGGAGGAATTGCGATTATTTTTAAGGAAAAATTAAACTGTCGACGTGTGATGTGCAACTTCTACTCAAGCTTTGAGCTGACTGTATTTGAGCTGAATCAACCTGACCCAGTGCTATGCGCTGTGATTTATCGTCCTCCCAAATACCATAAAGACTTCATAAACGACTTTGCAGATTTTCTGGCAGAAATCATGCCGAAGTATGACAGAGTTTTAATTGTTGGAGATTTTAACATCCATATATGTTGTCCCTCCAAGCCATTGGTTAAAGACTTCTTAAATCTCACGGAGTCGTTCAACTTGATGCAGTTTGTGGCTGGCTCTACACATGAGCACGGACACACATTAGACCTGGTTTTATCGTGTGGTCTACCTGTTACCAATATTAATGTTTGTGATGCTACTTTTTCTGACCACATGCCTGTGTTATTCTAGATTTCTTGTTTCTGTAGTCCTAAACCATGTCCTCCTGCTCGTCGCTGTCGCTCATTTAACTCTTTAACTGCAGAACAGTTTACTGATGTTTTTAATAGCACAAACATGGCCTTCTCAGTGTCCACTCAGCATTATAATACTGATGAGTTAACATCATTGTTTTATACTTCTTGTCAAAATGCACTGGACATTGTTGCCCCTTTCAGGACTATTCGTGCTAAGCCAAAATCTGAACCGTGGCTAAATGACATTACCCGTGCTGCTAGGCACGAGTGCAGGAGAGTGGAACGCCAGTGGAAAAAAGATAGGCTACAGGTTTCGTCTGAGATCTTGAAAAACAGCTTGTTTATATATCAAAAAACTGTAAAAATGGTAAAGTCAAGGTATTTTTCAAATGTCATCGCAAATAATTCTCACAAACCTGGTGTTCTGTTCAACACTATTAATTCTGTTTTATTCATTTTTTGTGTAAAGGGTACCGCATTACAATGGTTTAGATCATATCTGGGTAAAAGAACTTTCTCGGTACGTCTTGGGGAATTTGTGTCTTCCACTGCATCTCTTGCATGTGGAGTCCCTCAGGGTTCCATTCTTGGACCCATTTTATTTTCTTTATATATATTACCTTTAGGGTCCATATTTAGGAAACATGGCATCTCGTTTCACTGTTATGCAGATGATTCGCAACTCTATCTGCCTTTGAAACGAAACAATGCAAACTCTATAGCACCTTTGTTGAGATGTCTTGAGGATATTAAAGCCTGGATGGCCTCCGATTTCTTAGTTTAATGAAGATAAAACTGAAATCATTTTGTTTCGACCTGGTGGTACCATTAATGCCCCTGATGTAGATCTTGGCGACTTAAAGTCATATGTGAAGCCCGTTGTAAAAAACCTAGGTGTTTTAATGGACGGTGACTTTAAACTAGATAAACAGATTAATTTGGTACTTAAATCATGTTTTTATCAGTTAAGGCAATTATCTAAAGTCAAGTCTTTTGTATCTTTTACTGATTTTGAGAAGGTCATCCACGCTTTTATATCATCCCGCCTGGACTATTGTAATAGTCTATATGTAGGCATTGGTGAGGCATCTCTAACACGTTTGCAGAGGGTACAAAATGCGGCTGCACGTCTATTAACAAGGACACGCAAACAGGATCACATTACACCTATATTAGCTTCCCTTCACTGGTTGCCAGTTCGTTTTAGAATTGATTTTAAGATCTTACTCTTAGTTTTTAAATCATTAAATAATACTGCTCCTAAATACCTCTCAGATCTATTACAGCCATATGTTCCATCCAGAGCACTTAGATCTGCTGGGCAACTGCTTTTGGTTTCTCCCAATGCAAGATTAAAGAGCAGAGGTGACCGTGCCTTTGCAGTGATGGCCCCGAAACTCTGGAATAATTTACCTTTGTACATTAGGCAGGCACCTTCACTTGCAGTTTTTAAATCACATTTAAAAACATATTTGTATGGTACTGCATATAACACAGTATGAGAGTTACTTGTTACTTGTCGTTTTTTGCTTTGTTGTTTTTTTTGATGAAAGTTGCTTTGTTGTTTTTTTTGCTTTGTTGTTTTTTCTGTATGCACCTTGGTGAACACCTGCGGTTGTAAAAAGGTGCTCTATAAATAAACTTTGATTTGATTTGATTTATTCACGATACAGCACTTGCCTCGTGTACCTACCTTATTGCTTTTATAAAACGGTTACCACACAATGCAAATATTAAAGCCGAAAAGTATTTATTTATGCAACTTTCATGAAGTAAAATCACTAAAAGCTTTCCTTCCGCTGGAAAAAATAGTCCCTGACCGTAAACAGTTACATATATTATTTCGCCAATAGATGGCGGCAAAGACTGTCTTTATGAGTGAGTCAGTCAGTAGAGAAGACTTTTACATTGAAATTCTTGTGATCGCGGAGAAGAAAGACGCAACTGACAGATGACTATGGGCACGGGAAAACCCCTTAACAGTTAAAAAGACAATATGTCGCAGCGGACATTCAAACGGATTTTTTTTAAATTATGAATATAGGACTGAGCTGAAGGCAAATGCTATGTCTACTGTAAATGCAGGTACACTCGCTTACTCGATCTCTCTTCAATGAATGTGTTTATGTTGCTAAGAGTGGTTGCTAGGGGTGTTGTGTAGTGATACATAGAACCGTTGGGTGAAGCGGTCATAGTCGTGTTTTATCGTGAATCAAACACAGCTATTGACCTATCATAATCAAGGATTGGAACTTAGAGTATTTAAAGGGGTCATGAACTGCATTTTCTTTTTAAATTTCAGTTTTCTTTGAGGTCCGCTTAATCTTAGAAAGGTTTTTACATCAAAAACATCCTAATTTAGAAGTAATAGGCTAATTTCTATCCTGTTTTTGACCCTCCCTTTCACACTTTTTGATTGATTTCACACATTCACGACTTGGAAGTAAACGCCCACTGCTATGATTGGGTAACAGTTTTGCATATTAAAATGATATTCAACCACGCCACTACACGTGTGAATTCTGGGAAATTTTTAAAACCTCACCGAATTATGAATGAATGTACCATCGTCATTCTTCTATTCTCCTTTCATCATTTACAGTAAAGTGAGCACATATCATCTGACAGACAAAGCAATAGTGACGCATGGAAAAAACACAGTTACTCAAACTTGTGTGTTGTGTTGCGACATTACTGTCGAATCCAATATTAGTCATCTCTGCATCATCTTTTATTTTTTTGTCTCTCTGTCTTGTTTAAAAACAAATGTGTTTATTACAAATAAAGTTCATCCTCGCTTTCTTAATGTTAGGATTACAAGGATGCAAAGACTGTGTTTTTCCACGACTTGGCACTTTAAAACGTCTTGTAATCCTCAGAAGTGTCTCTGGTTTTGTTGCTGGAGTAATCCTGTGTTTGCGTCACTCTCGTATTTACTACTATATGACTCGTGTGAATCGGTGGGCGGGACTAAAGAGGCAATGATGTAGAAGCAGATCTTTCATCACACTATGAGGTCATACTAAAACAAGTCGAAATTTTGATTTCTCAATTCACACTTCACAACCACTTTAAATCATGCAGCGTGATTTAGTAAGGTTTTACTAAGTCAGTTTACTGGTATTTGCAAGAGTATTTAAAGGGAACATATCATGACAATCTGACTTTTTCCATGTTTAAGTGCTATAATCGTGTCCTGTGCCTCTACCAACCCAAAAACTGTGAAAAGTGACAACCCAGTAACTTTGTTTATGTAAGCCTGCAAGCCTGTCTCTGCAAGCATGTAAAAAAAAAAAAAAAAAACAGTAACCAGTTCTAACGCAATGGCAAAAGTTCGAGCAAACTGTTCTGTCGTTGCTGCACAGACGAGCACTGAACACTATTAGACCAAAACATGCAACAGCTGTCTTATAAAGACCTCAGGGAACTGTCAACTTGTGTCAGAGTTAAACATGACTGTACATGCAAGTCGATGACATGAATCAATGTAACTCCACTACAACTACATGCATGTATCTAGACTTTCCATTAACCATTCAGAAACGTCCAGGTGCGTCTAAAAGTTGCACCCTCTTCCCGAGTCTCTCCGTAAGGCGGCACTCCACTACGGGTTATTTCTGAGATTTTGGATGAGTACGATTATTTGTGTTTTGTTATTGCCGGAGTATCCGAAGCTCGTGTAAAGGATCGACCGTCTTCTGAATGGAGGCGGGGGAGCAGCAGCTCATTTGCATTTAAAGGGACACACACACAAAAATGGTGCGTTTTTGCTTGCACCCAAAAACGGGCAAATTTGACAAGCTATAATAAATGATCTGGGGGGTATGTTGAGCTTAAATTTCACAGACACATTCTGGGGACGCAAAGGGGGCATTATGTCACCATTAACGGGCAAAAAAAAGCATGCTTTAACCCTTTTTGTCCTTGACATGCTGTGGTAGTTGCTGTAGGAGGAGGAATCTCAGAGAGCGCATGGTAGAAGTGAAGTGTATCCACTCAGAGGAAGAGGTTATCACACTCAGAAGAACTTTAGACAATCCCATCTGTGTTTTTATGGGATTGCGATCTCTCTCGCTAATTTTCCCTCTTTAGTATATCTGGCACATGGTCCATAATGAATTATAAGTAAACTTTATATAAAACTCATGTGAGAACCATTCATACCCAAACTGATGTGTTTGTGTGTCCGCCCGCAGGTGTTTGCACTTGGGACAAACTGCAGTGGCTGTCTGGGCCTCGGGGACACGCAGAGCTCCATTGAGCCCAGGCGGATCGACATCTTGTGCGGGAAGAAAATTGTCTCTTTGAGCTACGGCACAGGGCCGCACGTGGTCATCGCCACTGCAGGTTTGACACATCTTTTTAACATGGAACAATGATTTGGTATTTTGTTGTACCAAATAATTTTGGTTGCAGGATGGGGAAATTACATATCCTACCATGGTAAATGATTTTCACTTGATTATGCTGAGGTGGCCTATTTAACCTTCTGGCGCTTCCAAGGATGAAACATAATTCATATTCATAGCCTATTAATAACAACATAAAAGCAGCCCAATATTCTAATAATAATAATCAGTGTTTGGTGCTTCTTTTAAAGGAACACGCCAACTTTTTGGGACTTTAGCTTATTCACCGTATCCTCCAGAGTTAGACAAGTCCATACATACCCTTCTCATCTCCGTGCGTGCCGTAACTCTGTCTGACGCACCCACCGCTAGCCTAGCTTAGCACAAAGACTGGAGGTAAACAGCTCCAGCTAGCATACTGCTCCCAGTAAGTGACAAAATAACGCCAACATTTTCCTATTTACATGTTGTGATTTGTATAGTCACAGCGTGTACAAATAACAAGGTCACATGAGACACAGCCATCTTCTAATATACATACTGGGAACTATATTATCAGAAGGCGAAGCACTGCTACTTCTGCGGAGTGATCATCTTGCAGCGCCTGAGAAGACCCGTGGTGAGGAGAAGAGAGTTCGCTCAGAGCGTTGCGCTAATCACTCCGCAGAAGTAGCAGTGCTTCGCCTTCTGATAATATAGTTCCCAGTATGTATATTAGAAGATGGCTGTGTCTCATGTGACCTTGTTATTTGTACACGCTGTGACTATACAAATACAGCCACAGCCATCTTCTAATATACATACTGGGAACTATATTATCAGAAGGCGAAGCACTGCTACTTCTGCGGAGTGATTAGCGCAACGCTCTGAGCGAACTCTCTTCTCCTCACCACGGGTCTTCTCAGGCGCTGCAAGATGATCACTCCGCAGAAGTAGCAGTGCTTCGCCTTCTGAGAATATAGTTCCCAGTATGTATATTAGAAGATTGCTGTGTCTCGTGTGACCTTGTTATTTGTACACGCTGTGACTATACAAATCTCAACATGTAAATAGGAAAATGTTGGCGTTATTTTGTCACGTATTGGGAGCAGTATGCTAGCTGGAGCAGTTTACCTCCAGTCTTTGTGCTAAGCTAGGCTAGCGGTGAGTGCGTCAGACAGAGTTATCCCCCAGAGTTATCTCTGGGGGATACGATAAATAAGCTAAAGTCCCAAAAAGTCGGTGTGTTCCTTAAAGTCATGCATTACAATATTACGTTACTCTGTAAAAAAGTAACTCATTGTGTTAGTTACTTTTTATGGAAAATAATGTGCTACGTTACTTTTGCGCAACTTTTTCTCCCCCGGGCTGCGCCTGCATGTTTGTTATTTTAATAAACCTTTCACACCAAAAGTGAATTGAATAAGCCTCAGGCTGAAGGAAATGCAGATTCACACCTGTCCAGTAGCAGGCGCCGCTCAAACAAACCTTTCAGCTGTGCTGCTATTCTGGATCACAAAAGAATAAGAATAAGAATACAATATCAAGGGAAATAATCAACCATTATTATTTTATCTTTACTGTGCAGCCCATTCAACAGTGGTCATATATGTGACCCTGGATCACAAAACCAGTCACAAGTCGCACGGGTAGCCTATATTTGTAGCAATAGCCAACAATACATTGTATGGGTCAAAATTATCGCTTTTTCTTTATGCCAAAAATCATTAGAATGTTAATTAAAGATCATGATCCATGAAGATATTTCATAAATTTCCTACCTTAAATATATCAAAATTGTATTTTTGTGCGTGAATGCTGCACAATCGTGAACATAAATGAAAAACTTTAAAGGCGATTTTATCAATATTTAGATTTTTTTGCGCCCTCAGATTCAGATGTTCAAATAGTTGTATCTCTGCCAAATATTGTCCTATCCTATACACCAATGGGAAGCTTATTTATTCAGCTTTCAGATGATGCATAAATCTCAATTAAAAAAATTGACCCATAAGGTTTTGTGGTCCAGGGTCACACACCGGTATGATCATGTATACGCTGGAGTCTTGTCCCTAATGATATTTACACTAGTTTGTCAGGATGTAAATGCATATACACAGACCTTGTGGAAGTGGGTGTGGATCTGATTTTGGAAATGATCATAAGCAAAACAGAAAAACATGGTGAGCATCAAGAGGGATGTATAGAAGTGTAATGGCTACATCATAGTTTAATTATTATTCCCTTTTAAATAATACTTAATAGTATTTACAGTATGTAATTTTTTTAACACGAAGAAAGGTGTTCGATGACATTTCAGTTTTTGTTGTGGTGTCAAATTTCTGTTGAAAATGTGGAATTGTATTATCTGGTTAATTCACTTTGAAGTTTAATCTTCTATCTAGTGTTTATGGTTTTCAGTCTTGAGATCACATCGCGGCATTTCACGAGTGGTGTGTTCAACAATCAAACGTGACTTAACTGTGTATCAGATTTGGCTTTGGAAATTGTGATGTCTCTGAAGTCAGTGTTCATCTGTTTAATATGATTTTAATATTTAATATTTCAATGCTGTTTCGCTCAGAAATACACCACAATATGGAAGTAAAGTTGGTCACAACGTCCATTTCGTGCCTAATATTATGTGGTGAAACCCTCAAGAGACATTTTTAAAACACAACGTCTTTATGCGGTCTAATTTTGCTGTATTTGGTGGTGACTTAATGTGAGAGATATTCTACATGTCGCAACATGGAGTTTTGGAGAACAACGTTTTTATATCTGATCAACATCAAGTTTTTCACTGAGGTAAAAATTGAGACAACAGATGTTTGCAGATGGTCAGCAATAGGCCGGGGTCTTTAATTAAATGTACGTCAGATGTTCAAGTTCAGTCGTATTTTTGCTTTTATTTGGCCTTGTGTAGTAGATTGTGTAAGTGTATCTACTTTTAATTTATATGGACTTGAGCCAGTGATTAATCCTCAGATCTGTATCTTGTCCTCTGTGTCTGTAGATGGAGAAGTTTATGCCTGGGGTCACAATGGCTACAGTCAGCTGGGCAACGGCACCACCAACCACGGCCTGACTCCTGCCCTGGTTTCCACCAACCTCATCGGCAAGAGAGTGACCGAGGTGGCCTGCGGCTCCCACCACACCATAGCCCTCACCAACGACGGAGAGGTAAAAAAAAAGAGATGTTATCAAACAAAAATGAGGAAATGGATCTTAAGACAGATTAGATTGGGACTTTTAATAACAAACCAAAGTGCTTTACACAGGAGAAAAAAAACTGGCATTCTTATAATACCTAGCATATTAGGGCTGCACGGTATTGTAAAAAACTGACATGTTGATGTTTAGATTTTCTGCGATTATATGTTGTGATATGAAAGCGATTTCACCAGATGGCTTGAATAGCTCTATTTGGATAAATGAATCATTCTAGAATGATTGGGTAGATTTTGTAGGGGAGTGCATAGAAAATAATAAACAAATTACAAATTTACAAATGACAAATTAGGTACCGTATTTTCGCATCAGTCAAAAATGCGTCATGAAGAGGAAAAAAACATATATAACATATATGGACTATAAGTCGCATTTATTTAGAAATGTATTTCACAAAATCCAAGACCAAGAACAAACATTTAATCTGGAAAGGCAAGTTATTCAACTACACAAAAGCACACAGAACAACAGGCTGACTATGTGTCTGGTATGTTAACGTAACACATTAACAGTTATTCAGCGACACAATAGCATAAAGAGCATATACCTGGGAGGCTGAATAGGCTAAATTGACAAAATCCAGCGAGTCCAAGCAAGTTACCGGTAAGCAAGTTCACCAAGCTCCCGATCTCATTCCACAACACTGAATAATCCATTGAAATCTTCATCCTTGGTGTCGATTCTGAACAACTTCCAACTAGTGCGCCCTCTCGCGGGTGTAGACGGTAATGTTTTCTCTTGGTTCGTCTCAGTCAGTATGAATTAATTTTGATATATAAGTCGCACCTGACTATAAGTCGCAGGACCAGCCAAACTATTTAAAAAAAAAAGTGAGCCTTATAGTCCGGAAAATACGGTAAATACAATAGAACAAAGATCTAGGTAAGTTTTCAAGTAAGTCTTCAGTGTTCAGGTACAGAAATCGAATCATATGTAAAATAACACAGCATAGTCTTCAGCATATACGTGAAATAAAATGAATCTTTGTTAAAGCTGCAAAAAATATTTTTTCTTTGTATTTTGTTGTTAAGGAATCTTAGGCTGCTGTCACTTTAAGGCCGAATGCACGGATCCAATATAATGATAGGCATCGCTTTTCTTTCTCAATGGTTTACGACTGTGTTTATGAGGATACTCACCAATATTTGTGTCCGTTCAAGCACAAATAGACATGGAAGAGAGCAGAATTAGGTGCGAGGTCCGAAATGACTTTTCTTTCGTGACTTCTTGCGCTCGAATGGTTTAAAACCGCTTGAATGTTTAAACTGACAGGACCTAAAACACGTGCAAATGATAAACTTTCTCTCTATATGGATCAATACAATACCCATACTTGACATTAGTCTGAGAAGTGACATACTGTAATCTGGTGATTGTCTGTGTTGGTTGGCATCTTTCAGTGCAGTGTGGTCTTTTTTTTTTTTCACTTCAGTTTTTTTATATAATGTGAAAAATGGAAAAACAAAGTTACAAAAATGTAAGTTAGTAAAAAACGTGCATTTTGCTTGAGTATATCTAACTTTAGAAATAGGCATACAGATATGAAAATTACTGTAAATTGGTGAGTAAACCTGTCTGCACTCAGTTAACATGATTACAAAGTAATGATCAATGATCGTGCATTTCCAAAGAAACATTTTCCCTTGGAGATACAGATTTCCCAACAAAATCTTGGACGCTGTTCTTGAAAATGACTAGCTGGAAAAAAGACATTAAGGATGTTTCCATGGTACTGGACATTCATCATAACACATTGAAGTATTTGTTTATAAAGACAGAGCAGGTGTGCATCTGAGTGTCTCCGCATGAAGCCGTATTTGGGAACGCTTCAGGCGTTTCTGAAGGAGTGGCAGTCGTCTAACAGCACAGAGATGGGATAAAACGGCACGAGATAACAATAACATACACTGTTCACGTATCTGCCTTTTTTTGCAAGGTTGACAATTAAAGCATGTCTCTAACGTTGTGTTTTGTGCTATTGTTTTTATAAAGTATCCGTCAAAATAACTAAAATCGAATGCAATATGGCTTAGTGCCTTTTTTAAATGGCAAAAGTTTGTGATTTTATGAAATAATTATGCCTCAAATTATTATTTGCAATTTTCTGATCCATTTCATGTCCTCTCTTGTGCACAGGTGTTTGCCTGGGGCTACAACAACTCTGGGCAGGTGGGCTCGGGATCCACGGCCAACCAGCCCACCCCACGCAGGGTCAGCAGCTGCCTGCAGAACAAGGTGGTGGTCAACATCGCCTGCGGACAGCTCTGCTCCATGGCCGTCCTGGACAATGGAGAGGTGAGATTAATAACACGAGTTTAATCTATACCCACACATGACAATCGATTGAAAAAAAAATCTAATAAATTCAATAATATTTATTCACAATCAGTATTGGGTGTAACGTTTTACATGTGACACGATAAACGTAATCAGATTACTTTAAAGCTGCAGTCCGTAACTTTTTTGGGTTAAAAATTATCCAAAATAAATGTTTGAGCAAGTACATCACCAGCCAGTGTTCAAAACTCTCTGCTTGCCTTAGCTCGATTCAAAACGGTAAGCTTGTAATAATGTTTTTAATTCCAGTGGTACTGGTGGATTTCCGCTGGAAATTCGAGCATGTCTTTGCGTCATTACGTCACATCTGTACACATAAAGGAGGAGTCTCGGCTAGTGTTACATCACATCTGTACACATAGAGGAGGAGTCTCGGCTAGTGTTACATCACATCTGTACACATAAAGGAGGAGTCTCGGCTAGTGTTACGTCACATCTGTACACATAGAGGAGTCTGGGCTAGTGTTACGTCACATCTGTACACGTAGAGGAGTCTGGGCTAGTGTTACGTCACATCTGTACACGTAAAGGAGGAGTCTGGGCTAGTGTTACGTCACATCTGTACACATAAAGGAGGAGTCTGGGCTAGTGTTACGTCACATCTGTACACATAAAGGAGGAGTCTCGGCTAGTGTTACGTCACATCTGTACACATAGAGGAGGAGTCTGGGCTAGTGTTACGTCACATCTGTACACATAGAGGAGTCTGGGCTAGTGTTACGTCACATCTGTACACGTAAAGGAGGAGTCTGGGCTAGTGTTACGTCACATCTGTACACAAAGGAGGAGTCTGGGCTAGTGTTACGTCACATCTGTACACATAGAGGAGGAGTCTCGGCTAGTGTTACGTCACATCTGTACACATAGAGGAGGAGTCTGGGCTAGTGTTACGTCACATCTGTACACATAAAGGAGGAGTCTCGGCTAGTGTTACGTCACATCTGTACACATAGAGGAGGAGTCTGGGCTAGTGTTACGTCACATCTGTACACATAAAGGAGGAGTCTCGGCTAGTGTTACGTCACATCTGTACACATAGAGGAGGAGTCTCGGCTAGTATTACGTCACATCTGTACACATAGAGGAGTCTCGGCTAGTATTACGTCACATCTGTACACATAAAGGAGGAGTCTCGGCTAGTATTACGTCACATCTGTACACATAGAGGAGGAGTCTCGGCTAGTGTTACGTCACATCTGTACACATAAAGGAGGAGTCTGGGCTAGTGTTACGTCACATCTGTACACATAATGGAGGAGTCTCGGCTAGTGTTACGTCACATCTGTACACGTAAAGGAGGAGTCTGGGCTAGTATTACGTCACATCTGTACACATAAAGGAGTCTCGGCTAGTGTTACGTCACATCTGTACACATAGAGGAGGAGTCTCGGCTAGTGTTACGTCACATCTGTACACATAAAGGAGGAGTCTCGGCTAGTATTACGTCACATCTGTACACATAGAGGAGGAGTCTCGGCTAGTGTTACGTCACATCTGTACACATAGAGGAGTCTCGGCTAGTATTACGTCACATCTGTACACATAAAGGAGGAGTCTGGGCTAGTGTTACGTCACATCTGTACACATAAAGGAGAAGTCTGGGCTAGTGTTACGTCACATCTGTACACATAAAGGAGGAGTCTGGGCTAGTGTTACGTCACATCTGTACACATAAAGGAGGAGTCTGGGCTAGTGTTACGTCACATCTGTACACATAAAGGAGGAGTCTCGGCTAGTGTTACGTCACATCTGTACACATAGAGGAGGAGTCTCGGCTAGTATTACGTCACATCTGTACACATAGAGGAGTCTCGGCTAGTATTACGTCACATCTGTACACATAAAGGAGGAGTCTCGGCTAGTATTACGTCACATCTGTACACAGAGGAGGAGTCTCGGCTAGTGTTACGTCACATCTGTACACATAAAGGAGGAGTCTGGGCTAGTGTTACGTCACATCTGTACACATAGAGGAGGAGTCTCGGCTAGTGTTACGTCACATCTGTACACATAAAGGAGGAGTCTGGGCTAGTGTTACGTCACATCTGTACACATAAAGGAGGAGTCTGGGCTAGTATTACGTCACATCTGTACACATAAAGGTGTCTCGGCTAGTGTTGCGTCACATCTGTACACATAAAGGAGGAGTCTCGGCTAGTGTTACGTCACATCTGTACACGTAAAGGAGGAGTCTGGGCTAGTATTACGTCACATCTGTACACATAAAGGAGTCTCGGCTAGTGTTACGTCACATCTGTACACATAGAGGAGGAGTCTCGGCTAGTGTTACGTCACATCTGTACACGTAAAGGAGGAGTCTGGGCTAGTGTTACGTCACATCTGTACACATAAAGGAGGAGTCTGGGCTAGTGTTACGTCACATCTGTACACATAGAGGAGGAGTCTCGGCTAGTGTTACGTCACATCTGTACACGTAAAGGAGGAGTCTGGGCTAGTATTGCGTCACATCTGTACACATAGAGGAGGAGTCTCGGCTAGTATTACGTCACATCTGTACACGTAAAGGAGGAGTCTGGGCTAGTGTTACGTCACATCTGTATACGTAAAGGAGGAGTCTGGGCTAGTGTTACGTCACATCTGTACACATAGAGGAGTCGTCTCGGCTAGTGTTACGTCACATCTGTACACATAAAGGAGGAGTCTCGGCTAGTGTTACGTCACATCTGTACACATAAAGGAGGAGTCTCGGCTAGTATTACGTCACATCTGTACACATAAAGGAGTCTCGGCTAGTATTACGTCACATCTGTACACATAAAGGAGGAGTCTCGGCTAGTATTACGTCACATCTGTACTGATAAAGGAGGAGTCTCGGCTAGTATTACGTCACATCTGTACACATAGAGGAGGAGTCTCGGCTAGTGTTACGTCACATCTGTACACATAAAGGAGGAGTCTCGGCTAGTATTACGTCACATCTGTACACATAAAGGAGTCTCGGCTAGTATTACGTCACATCTGTACACATAAAGGAGGAGTCTCGGCTAGTATTACGTCACATCTGTACACATAAAGGAGGAGTCTCGGCTAGTATTACGTCACATCTGCACACGTAAAGGAGGAGTCTGGGCTAGTATTACGTCACATCTGTACACGTAAAGGAGGAGTCTGGGCTAGTGTTACGTCACATCTGTACACGTAAAGGAGGAGTCTCGGCTAGTGTTACGTCACATCTGTACACGTAAAGGAGGAGTCTGGGCTAGTGTTACGTCACATCTGTACACATAGAGGAGTCGTCTCGGCTAGTGTTACGTCACATCTGTACACATAAAGGAGGAGTCTCGGCTAGTGTTACGTCACATCTGTACACATAAAGGAGGAGTCTCGGCTAGTATTACGTCACATCTGTACACATAAAGGAGTCTCGGCTAGTATTACGTCACATCTGTACACATAAAGGAGGAGTCTCGGCTAGTATTACGTCACATCTGTACTGATAAAGGAGGAGTCTCGGCTAGTATTACGTCACATCTGTACACATAGAGGAGGAGTCTCGGCTAGTATTGCGTCACATCTGTACACATAGAGGAGGAGTCTCGGCTAGTATTACGTCACATCTGTACACATAAAGGAGGAGTCTCGGCTAGTATTACGTCACATCTGTACACATAGAGGAGGAGTCTCGGCTAGTATTGCGTCACATCTGTACACATAAAGGAGGAGTCTGGGCTAGTGTTACGTCACATCTGTACACATAAAGGAGGAGTCTCGGCTAGTATTACGTCACATCTGTACACATAAAGGAGGAGTCTCGGCTAGTATTACGTCACATCTGTACACATAGAGGAGGAGTCTCGGCTAGTATTGCGTCACATCTGTACACATAGAGGAGGAGTCTCGGCTAGTATTACGTCACATCTGTACACATAGAGGAGTCTCGGCTAGTATTACGTCACATCTGTACACATAGAGGAGGAGTCTCGGCTAGTATTGCGTCACATCTGTACACATAAAGGAGGAGTCTGGGCTAGTGTTACGTCACATCTGTACACATAAAGGAGGAGTCTCGCCTAGTATTATGTCACATCTGTACACGTAAAGGAGGAGTCTCGGCTAGTATTACGTCACATCTGTACACATAAAGGAGGAGTCTCGGCTAGTATTGCGTCACATCTGTACACATAAAGGAGGAGTCTCGGCTAGTATTGCGTCACATCTGTACACATAGAGGAGGAGTCTCGGCTAGTATTACGTCACATCTGTACACATAAAGGAGGAGTCTGGGCTAGTGTTACGTCACATCTGTACACATAAAGGAGGAGTCTCGGCTAGTATTGCGTCACATCTGTACACATAAAGGAGGAGTCTCGGCTAGTATTGCGTCACATCTGTACACATAAAGGAGGAGTCTCGGCTAGTATTACGTCACATCTGTACACATAGAGGAGGAGTCTCGGCTAGTATTGCGTCACATCTGTACACATAAAGGAGGAGTCTGGGCTAGTGTTACGTCACATCTGTACACATAGAGGAGTCTGGGCTAGTATTACGTCACATCTGTACACATAAAGGAGGAGTCTCGGCTAGTATTGCGTCACATCTGTACACATAGAGGAGGAGTCTCGGCTAGTATTACGTCACATCTGTACACATAGAGGAGTCTCGGCTAGTATTACGTCACATCTGTACACATAGAGGAGGAGTCTCGGCTAGTGTTACGTCACATCTGTACACGTAAAGGAGGAGTCTGGGCTAGTGTTACGTCACATCTGTACACATAAAGGAGGAGTCTCGGCTAGTGTTACGTCACATCTGTACACATAGAGGAGGAGTCTCGGCTAGTGTTACGTCACATCTGTACACGTAAAGGAGGAGTCTGGGCTAGTGTTACGTCACATCTGTACACATAAAGGAGGAGTCTGGGCTAGTGTTACGTCACATCTGTACACATAGAGGAGGAGTCTCGGCTAGTATTGCGTCACATCTGTACACATAGAGGAGGAGTCTCGGCTAGTGTTACGTCACATCTGTACACATAAAGGAGGAGTCTGGGCTAGTGTTACGTCACATCTGTACACATAAAGGAGGAGTCTCGGCTAGTATTACGTCACATCTGTACACATAGAGGAGGAGTCTCGGCTAGTGTTACGTCACATCTGTACACGTAAAGGAGGAGTCTGGGCTAGTGTTACGTCACATCTGTACACATAGAGGAGGAGTCTCGGCTAGTATTGCGTCACATCTGTACACATAAAGGAGGAGTCTGGGCTAGTGTTACGTCACATCTGTACACATAGAGGAGGAGTCTCGGCTAGTGTTACGTCACATCTGTACACGTAAAGGAGGAGTCTGGGCTAGTGTTACGTCACATCTGTACACATAAAGGAGGAGTCTGGGCTAGTGTTACGTCACATCTGTACACATAGAGGAGGAGTCTCGGCTAGTATTGCGTCACATCTGTACACATAAAGGAGGAGTCTGGGCTAGTGTTACGTCACATCTGTACACATAGAGGAGGAGTCTCGGCTAGTATTGCGTCACATCTGTACACATAAAGGAGGAGTCTGGGCTAGTGTTACGTCACATCTGTACACATAGAGGAGGAGTCTCGGCTAGTATTGCGTCACATCTGTACACATAAAGGAGGAGTCTGGGCTAGTGTTACGTCACATCTGTACACATAGAGGAGGAGTCTCGGCTAGTGTTACGTCACATCTGTACACGTAAAGGAGGAGTCTGGGCTAGTGTGTCAGAACAAAAGTGGATGTTACTTACTTGTTCAGATTACATTTTCCGATGAAAATTATTATGTTGGTCATACTTCCAAAAAGTATAATCTGTGATTCTGAATGCCAGTATCCACACCGGCGCGGTGACTTACAGCCGCACATTCTCCTCAAAACATTGGATTCATCCGCGCTGTGCTGTGTCAAGGCACAACTCACGTGAAGTTGATAATTCCACGAATAACTGCAATTGCAGTTTTCAAACAGAGATGGCGACAAAGAGGAAAAACTACGGACTGCAGCTTTAAGTAACAAGTAAAGTAACGCATTACTGTAAAACAAATTTACAACAAAATATCTGAGATAGTTTTACAAATAAGTTATGCAAGTTACTTTTTCCCATGTATTGACTGACAGCTCTCCTGTCCCCATGTTGAGAGAAATCGTGAGTAAGTGCAGAGGCGTTGTGCGCTGTGTGTGAACATCATGATTATTGCAGTTCTAGACTAAATGTGAACATGCATTTACTCATCACACTTGCACAAAAACACATTTAGTATTCCTCATAATGAATTAAAACAGTCAAACGCAAACTCAGAATATCACTCAAACCTGCAATAATTAAATATGTCAAATAACACAAATAGTCTTTAATCTCATTTTATTAACCAATGTCTCTGCTGTTGACCTTTGATCCAATACTATTACATGTTTGTTTTTTGTGTGGATATTTTACAGTGAAGCACTGAGCTTGAATTGAGATGCAGATGAAATTAACTGTCATTAACAACTGTAACGTGTAAAAACAACATTTTATAGGGAAAAAGTAAATATTCTACTCTTTATTAAATGTACCATTGTTCTTCTATACTATAGCTTCATACTGAAGTGACCAATAGCTTCAGTGATGATAAAAGGAGAGCTCTTTACTTGCTTTCTATGTAATTCAGTCACAATGTGAAGATTTTTTTTTTTATGAGAGTGTGACTAAACTTTTTCTCGATATATTAGATTAGAGAGTGGATATGGCTAAGTCAATAAGTGCTTCTCTGCTGCCATCTACTGGTTATCATGGTCATTTCATGCATTTTAAAATAAATAAATAAATAAGTGTTTGTTTGCTATGAAGTTTTTCTTACAAATCGCATTTAAAAAAACATTCAAATTGGATAATAATTTGAGATTTGAAATGCTGGAAAAAGTGTGAAGCACTTGAAAGCCCTTGAAAAGTGCTTGAATTTCACTCTCATAAGGTTGCCCTTCGATGAATAATGTAAAACAACATTTGACTATTTCTGCCACAATATCATGGTTAAGGTTAGCGTTGCTACATTAAAGGTGCGTTCACGCCATGTGGTAATTGCTTTTTTGAGTTTTGAGAGCTCCTACTTTGTACTAGCCTAGATGCTAGCCGAACTTAGCCCTGCCCACAACATTTGAGGTCGGGAACGGGAAGGTCGGTCTGGACTTGATCCGTTGTGGAGCAACTATGCTCAAACCAGAGCTCTTTGGACCAATCAGATTGTCAGGGCGGGCTTTATACGATGATGGACAGATGATCAACAGTAACGTATTCATCCACGTCACCAAAGAGCGCTTGGTTTGAATTCGTTTACAACAAAGATGGCTGCCGCTGGAGAATTGAGATGTGTAGATTCCGCCTGTTATAGAAGATATCGACAGCGCATTCATTTTTAAAGAGGAACAGAGAACCGCGATCAAAGCATTCAACATGCGTCACTTACTGCTTTGCTCTGATTGGTTGTAGGTCTATCCAATTGAGTGCGGAGGCATTTTCTTTCCTGGTTCAGTTGAAACACACCCCATAATCACAGCCCAATGGAGCAGTATCAGACTCACATTCTGACTATGATGACGTCAGGCTAACTTTGTACCATGTGACCGCTGTACGACCTGACCACTGTATATTCATTTTGGCATTGATAGCGGTACTATAGAAACGCATAATTCAGAACAGCTCAGAATATAAACATCAAGTGTTGTTAGACATGGCGTGAATGCAGCATAAATCCATGGTGAATGTTGGTGATTTGTGGACTGAAACGTCTGAAGACTGAAGCCTTCTATAATTTGTTTGTTCATTGCACTTTAAATAAAGAATGAATAAAAAAAGTTGAATTCTACTCACTAGATCTCACAGCGATGATATTAATACTGCAGCAAATAAACAGTCCACGCTGTGATGAACTCGAAGTAGCGCAGTTTCGTTCCATTTACATTTTACATTTATTCATTTAGCTGACGCTTTTATCCAAAGCGACTTACAATTGCTATATATGTCAGAGGTCGCACGCCTCTGGAGCAACTAGGGGTTAAGTGTCTTGCTCAGGGACACATTAGTGTCTCACAGTGGATTCGAACCCAGGTCTCTCACACCAAAGGCATGTGTCTTATCCATTGCGCCATCACCACCCCTTTCCACTTTCGTTTGCCTTTTGATGTTTCTCACATGCAGCAGAAATGGCAGATCTTATCAGTTCGGCAACGTGGTGGTGGCATCAGCGCGACCTCAAACAGTTTGTCGCACCGGCTGGAAAAAAGATCACAAAATGTGATCATTTGGCCGCAGTCTGGAGCCCTGTCAACTATACAAATAAGCAAATCATCACATTTGTGTTGAATTTTTATTGCTGAAGTAAGAGTGTTGGACTTTCTTCTCCTCTTCTTCTGGGATCCAGAAGGGCAGCACAGCTTGAAAGGCTGGTTTGAGCTACAACCCCATTTCCAGAAAAGTTGGGACATTTTATAAAATGCAATAATCAAGAATCTCTTTATTTAACTGACAAAAGTACCAGAAAAAAAATCCACTGTTTTCACTGATCAACGTAATTGTACTTTGTAGATATAAACATATTTTGATTTTGATGGCTGCTATACACACTTCATGAAAGTTGGGACAGAGGCAAAATAAAAATGGAAAGATTATAGCATACCCAAGTTAAACTCTTTTGAAACGGTCCACAATGAGCAGATGAACTGGTCATAGGTGAGGGTTTTTTCATGTTTGGGTGTAAAAGGAGTACACCACCAAAAACAAGCAAAGATGGGTCATGGCTCACCGCTTTGTGCCAAATCTCTCGAGAGAACTGTCAAACAATTCTGATTTATTAATTTATCAATGCAAGATAGCAGACAATTGTGATCTTTCACCATCTACCATAATAATGTGAAAAGATTCAGGGAATCCAGAGACATCTCAGTCTGTGTTGGGCAAGGCAGGAGCCCTCAGACGACATTACACGAGAAACCATCATGCTACCGTGTTAAATATAGGCTCAGGAGTACTTTGGAAAACCATTGTCACTAAACAATGATTGTTGTTTGTATTGCATTAGACAAAATGTCCCAACTTTCTAAAAATGGGGTTGAACTGTACAAGCGTGAATTTGCATTTCCTTCAGCCTAAGGCTCATTCATTTCACTTTTGGTGTGAAAGGGCCTGGAGATTTGCCAAAAATAGAGCATTTTTCTTTTTAAGAAACAAAACAAGCAAGCCCAACCCAGGCGAGAAAAAGTAACGTAACCCATTACTTTCCATAAGGCGTAACCAACACAATCAGTTACTTTTTTTTTTAGAGAGAAACTCAATTTTGTAACGCATTACTTATTTAAAGTAACTTAACCTAACACTGTTCACAAGTAATAACATGTATTACTATTTGGTGGATTAGCAACCACATAAAGAGAAGACAATTCCTTATTATGGAATTTAGGCATGTGTCATGGGGCATGAATAAATGTTTTATCTGTTTTTTATAACTAATTGCACTAAGTACTGTGAGCATGCAGTCGGGACATGTTGGCATGCTGTCTGGACAGGATATTGAGTTCAGTTACTCAGTTTTATTATTGTTGCAAACTGTGATTGTAACTGTCTTGGCTGTCAGCCAGAAGGTTCATTTTTGTGCCTAATTATTTCTCAAAGCACAAATACCAGGAGAAACCGTGAGAACTGTAAGTAGTTAGAGCCTTTTTAGATGTACACACATTTTGAGTTGTATGGAGGCGGTGAGTTTTTAAAACTCACTTTGCGGTTCTTCTCAATGATACTTTTCTCACACCCAATGTGGAGAGTTTTTCTTGTTAGAAAGTTTGACTTTTTCATGTTTTCGTAGTAAAATGATAATTGCAGTTGGTTGTCTGTTGTTGCTGTGCATTACATGCTGTTTAACTCGAGGCTCTGTGTCGACAGACGTATGGCTGGGGTTATAACTGCAATGGGCAGCTCGGTTTGGGCAACAATGGCAACCAGCAAACCCCCTGCCGGATCGCTGCCTTACAGGGAATCAACATCGTACAGGTGACTAACAAAGACTTCTGGGTACTAACCAGTGGGATATGGCGGCTTTCGTGAGGAAAACTTAGGGAACAGCTTTTACTTTGCAATGATCAAGGGAAAAAATGGTATAACCAATTATATTCTTGGCTAATAATAACATGCATTTCAAGTTTCTCAGTTTTATGCATATTTAATTTTTTGCATTGATTCAAAATAATAACTAATAATATAGTAAAATACAGTGTTGTTTTAGTATTATTTATTTGATATTATAGTATTTATTAATATTTTGATTTGGCTTTTGTTTTTGAGATTTTCTGTTATCGTTTTAACTAGTTTCTTTTTTTTATGTGTCTATTTAGCTTTAATTTATATTTAATTCCGTTTTAGTTTTTTAATTAATTGTAGTTCTTAAGTACAACTTAAACTGATTTGACTTCAATTAGATGCCAAGGCAACATTATCATTTTCAATTAAGTTTTTTAGGTGCTAAAAAATAAGTTAATTAATAATAAAAAAAATAATATATATATATATATATATATATATAGTTCTAAAAAAAATATATTATTTATATTTTATTTCAGCTTTGTTTCTATTAACGAATTTTAATAATTTTAGTTAAAGGGACAATAAGTATCTTTTTAGGTATTTTTTTTATCTAAAATCAATATTTTTATTCATATATATGTCCTCAATGGTGTACAAATACCTTGGCCAATTATCTGACTTATCCTTATAAATGAAGAATTTATTATCTTTACATACATGGGACGGGTAGGTCCACGGAGGCTTCCATGTAGTTCCGCCATCTTGCAAAACTATAATAGCAGAGAGGGACAAAAAGTACTAAGCCAACGCGTTTCCACAGCGCGTTTTCGTTCAGAGCCAGCCAGTCACGTGACGTGACTGAAACCAGCAGAAGCGCAGGTGCAGAGCAGTGAGAGGCGCTTGAAACTGCACCGGCAAGTTTAAAAGTCTGGATTGCATTGTTATTATGGACCATATGCCGCGCCACAAGAGAAGAAAACATCGTCGTCAAAAATAGAACGTAAAATGCGTGGGATTTCCCGCTTTCTGGTCAATGTTTCCCTGCCTCTGCTTAATTATTTTTATCCCCGGTGGGGATAAATTTATCCTCCCCTCAAAGTGATCATAGTGCTAACAGACGGATCACAAAACTTATCACGGATCCGTGGTTTGATTAAAGTCAGTTTTATTTTAAAATGATTACTCACTCACTCTTGAGCGTCTGGCGCGAGTGATTTCAATGTAAAGACGCGTTAATGCGCGTCTAGAGGTCCTGTGGCGCGGTGTTTAGTGCGGCGCGGTAGACGCGAGCCTCATTCTACTCCAGTTTGCGCGAATGAGGCGAATTGCTATCACAGATAATGTCTTTTCTATCATTTCACTGTAGCTCAGCATCGTGATGTAAAGTTAACGTTATTGCATGATCACAGTTCATATGTGTGGGGAAAGATAAGCTATTAGAGTAAAAATATTGCGTTAGGCTACTTCAGTTAATAAGAAAAAAGATTTTACAATTCCTGCACATGCAGTGAAGTTCATGTTCTCATGATTTATTTTTATGAATAACAATGTTTTAAAACACCCCAACCCCCCTGTTTTTTTTTCACAAATCGCACCCTGGGCATAACTACAATATTTCATGTTTTTCACAGTCAGTAATTCATACTGTAACATTCGTTTGTTTGTTGTCATGTTGCAGTTTGTTTGAAATAACACACCCATTCACCTGAAGGAAAACTCTACGAAGTGCTATTAGAAGACATCCTGTCTAAGCTTTTTGGTACATATCGCCTACCGTAGATGCAACGCGCATTTGAAAAAGCGAGGCGCTGGAGAGCAAAATTAGTTTGGATGCAAAATACAAATTCACCACTAGATGGGAGTAATTCCTACTTAGTGTCCCTATAAGAGTAACAACAATGGTAAACATTTTTTTTTCTTATTTTATAATAGTGACAGATTTATACATTCTTTTGTATTTTGTAATGTTCTGATTTATTGTTGTTCTCTCAGTTATTTTGTAATCCATATTTATTTGAGTAGGTCTTGTTATCAGGAAATCACTCCTGGTTTTAAGACAAATAATTTTCTGTGCACGACCTTTAAATGATCCCCAGACGAGCAAAAGGAAATAGAATTATAAAAAAATATAAGACAAAAAAACCCCCTAAATGATACAATTGTTCATTGTTCAAACTGTTTTTGGTATATGGTCATGTCAGTCCTCAGTACTTTGGAACGGTATGCGACCGCCCTGTTCAACCACACGAATAGCCAAAAACCACTCGCATTAATCTCAGTGTTATTGTAAACATTCAGCTGTCATCATCTAGATAAATAAGGTGCTTCTATTAGCCCTGATCGGTCTTCTCTCCACAGGTGGCTTGTGGATACGCACACACATTGGCTCTGACAGACGAGGGATTTGTTTACTCTTGGGGTGCGAACTCCTACGGGCAGCTGGGTACGGGCAACAAGAGCAACCAGGCTGTGCCCACCCTCATCAACATGGACAAGGAGAGGTGAGATCCACATCGCGGCTTCCCACCTGACTGATTTCACAGAGACGGTTGATCTGCTGGAAATCATTTACCTGTCATCCTCTGTGCAGTTGAATGCACCTGGGTGACAGTTTGGACATATTGCTATTCAAACCCATGTCATGTATTTCCTTAACATTTAACAGACACAATCCAATTAGTGAGAAAAGTATGTCACAGTGAAGTATGTGTGGTTCATAAAGCTAGGAACGGTTAAGGAAGCACTTCAACAGGAACTGTGGGCGTCCACTCAAGAATTGTGGGAAACTGAGAGAGTCCTTCTCACACAGTTGGGATTTAATAGCAAAAGTCTGTCTGTTTAGTTAACAATTTATACTTGAACTCGGCTTAAAACACTAAAGATCAGTTTGTTTCTCCACTTTTTGATTCTTGAGACAAGGCGGCACAGCACATGGCTTACAATTTTACTGTGCTTGTCATTTGAAAATATATCAACATATACGTTTTAAAAATAATCATATGATTTATTTGATTCAAATTGACAGTATATGACTGTGTATAACATAATAGCCCTAAAACCAACTGTCCTCGGACCATTATGCAGTTCTTCACATAGATTAATGTACATATTAAACTTAAAATAAACAGAAAATATGTGTCAGATAAACATTACACACAAATATTAAGCAGCACAACAGTTTCCAACAATGATAATAATCAGAAATGTGTCTTGAGCATCAAACCATCATATTAAAATGATTTCTGAAGGATCACGTGACACTGAAGACTGGAGTAATGATGCTGAAAATCACAGGAATAAATTACATTTCAAAATTATTTCAAACTTTATTTTTGATCAAATAAATGTGCGTGAGAGAATATGTTTAGAATAATCCAAAAAATAGTTCCTCTGTAAATAAACCTTTTCTGTAGTTTCCAGTACTCAAGATTCTGTTTTTGGATAATGTGTCAATAACATAAAGAATGAATTACTGTATGTGTTTTTTATATATATATATATTTCCTAATTATTTTACCGTTTACCATTCAAAATGTCTTTTATCTTCTGTATGAAACGTATGAAGAAGCTTTTAGTGATATAACCGCAGCATCTGTGTCTCCTGCAGGATGGTGGAGGTCGCCGCGTGTCACACCAGTCACACGTCGGCGGCCAAAACACAGAGCGGTCAGGTGCTGATGTGGGGTCAGTGTCGCGGTCAGGCCGTGGCTTACCCTCACCTCACACACTTCACCAGCACTGACGACGTCTTCGCCTGCTTCGCCACGCCGGCGGTCACCTGGCATCTGCTGTCTGTGGGTAAGAGAGCGTTGCTCCAATATCAGCTTTCTCACTGGATACTAAATCTACTAAAGCTCTTGTTAATGTTCACAGCACAACTGTGTTTTAGTGCTCAATGGTGATCACCCACAAACAGCCTTGGACCAAACCAACCGGCTCTGAGAAGAGCCAGTATTACAGCCTTTTAGCTGGGGTTGTGAGAGTTAATGTCAGGTTAAAAGCTGGCTAATGTTAGCTGACGTTACCTAGTTGGCATCTACCAGCATGCAAAAGCTCCCCACTGTGGAGACTGGCAGGATTCCCATTACTACGGTGCTCTGCACATGACACGCTGTGGAGAAATATAACATGGCCACTGCATAAAAACAAGGGAACGTATTAGAACAGCATTTAAAGACCGTATGTGTGAAAGGGGCTAATGTCAAGTACAAGGAATGGCCCAATAAATCAGCATTGATTGAATTGTAGTAAATATAAGCAGATACACTGAATATGCTGTTATTATTGCATACGGTTTCATAATGAACTACAATACACTCAGGAGCAATTAGTATCTGCCACTATTATAAATAAGTATACATCGCATCTAACAACTATTTAGTGTAAAGAAAATACTGATATTTTCACTTAGTGTAACGAAAATACTTTTTGTTGCTATTTACACTTAAAGGGATGGTTCACTTAAAAATTAAAATTACCGCATGATTTTCTCACCCTCAAGCTATCCTGTATATGACATTCTTCTCTCAGACGAATACAATCGGAGTTATATAAAAAAATGTCCGGGCTCTTCCAAGCTTTATAATGGCAGTGAATGGCCGTTTCTGTTTTGGAGTCCATAAAAGTGCATAAATCCATCATAAAAGTGATCCACACTTTTAGGTTAATAAAGGCCTTCAGAAGTGAAATGATGCGTTTGTGTAAGAAAATATCCATATTTAAAACTTTTTTTTTACTAAAATAACTAGCTTCCGGCAGACGGCCGTACACATCAATTTACGGCGAAAGAGTAACCCCTGACCCGACGCACAACGTATGACGAACGCGGATGCGCAGAGTATAGAGCAAAACAAAACACCAGTCATGGAATAAAAGTCTAAAACGACACTTTTTAAAGAGAAATGTCGGAGGAGCTTGAGTTTGTTTCCCAGCCCTGTTTATTTGAAGCGCGAAAGGCGTCACGACTTGAGCTACTCCTGCATCCTACATAGGATAGAATAGAATAGAATAAATCTTTATTATCCACCGGGGTGGAAATTTTTCTTTGGCTCACCAAACGTACAAGACAGATAAACATACAAACAATGTCTCAAACATAATAAGGAAATATTTCTGGATAAATAGAAAAAAGATACAATGTAAAATATCATAATGAGCATAAATATACTTAAATACATTAAGATGACAGCTCATTTGTTGTTGTCACTTGATTTGATTAAGGATACTAATGGCATTTTTAAAAGTACTTTTAGCCAGAGGCACTCTGAGGCGCGTCCCAGACTTCAGACGTTCAAACTCGCTCGAGAGGGGGCGAGTACTATCTACAGTGATTTCCCTAGCTTTCTTCCTCGTTCTGTCAATGTATATTTGGGTCAGGTGTTTCTGTGGTGTTCCTACTATTTTACTAGCCTTTACATGCGTAAATCGATAATATAATATAACTCCAATTGTATTAGTCTGAGAGAAGAATGTCATATACAGCTGGGATGGCTTGAGGGGGAGTAAATCATGGGCTAATTTTTATTTTTGGGTGAACTATCCCTTTAATGTAAATAACATCTATCGCTATTTACACTTAGTCCAAATAGCTGCTTTTTTTCTTATTATATTTTCTTATTTTTCTTATTATTATTATTTTCAAATAATTCTGCAAACTGTACAGGGAACCCTCTCAGTTGGTACACTATAATATTAGAGGTTAAAATTAACAACAGAACTATATTAATTAACTGCTATTTATTTTTCAGATA